>NW_019102567.1:0-2415 GCF_001856785.1 Myzus persicae | reverse complement strand
TTGATATTCTCCAACCATATTGCTTCCGTTATCATACCCCTGACCCCGGCAGTCACTAAGAGGTATCTCATATTCTGCAAGTTTTGAAATCAACAAATTTGAAAGACTTAATCCTGACGTTGAATGAATATTCACGAAGTCCATAAACAATTCTTGAATGCTTGGTTCTGTTAATTTGTCCCAATGCATGTTGACAATTCTAAATACTAAGGATACTTGTTCTTGGTGGCTAATATCTGGAGTGCAATCAATGATCACGGAATAGTACCTATGTTTTTTAATTAAATTTATAATTGATTTTCGAACTTCATTTGCCATTATTTCTATCAACTCATCTTGAATTCTGTGTCCTAGGTAATGGACATGAGTTTCTTTATCTTTAATTCGTTTTACGTGTTTCTGTATAACAGGATCAAATTTGGAAAGCATTTCAATCGCACTAAGAAATTTTCCATTATTGTTTTGATATAAAACATCATTGGAACCCCTGAATGCAATACTATTTTTAGCTAAAAAATGGATAACCGCTAGTATTCGTGTAATAACATCATACCAATGTTGTTTTTCCGCGTTTAATTTAGTCAGATGTAGTTTATCTATAGTATTGAGTTCTGATATTCTTTGTTTTAATTCAATCCATGACTGTAAGGAAGTATAATGTGGAATCGTGATTTCATGAGACTTTAGTCTTTCCCCAATATGTCGCCAATCGTTTATACCATTCTTGCTTAAATTACCTGTAGAATGAGAGTCAAAAAGTTTACAACAAAAACAAAAAGCTCTATCTTTAAATTTTGAATATACCAGCCAGTTTCGTTTAATAACATCTCCGTTGTCTAAACGTTTGTCATATAATGTCGGATTAAAACGTCTTAGCTCACCATTTATTTCAGATTGAGGAAAATTATAGCTTTTAACTTGTATTGGCCCCAGTTTTATAAGCTCTTTTCTGAAATCATTATTTATTATTTCAGGCCAACAACCAATATCTGTCATATCGTAGTCATTTACTGTGTTTATAATAATGTTATTACTGCTCCTTTTACTTTCGGTTTGTAATTTATTAATTTCAACTTCGTTATCTATTTTTATACTTGAAGAAGGAGTGTCAAATTTATCATTCTCAATATAATCTGTCGTATCATAATCGTTTACTGTGTTTATAATAAAGTCATTACCGCTATTATTACTTTCGGTTTGTAATTTATTAATTTCAACTTCGTTGTCTATTTCTATACTTGAAGAAGGAGTATCAAATTTATAATTTACATATTTGTTGATAGAGCCACGCATTTTATTTAAACTTTTATCCCTTATGTTTTTTTTCTGCCTTTTCGCATTTCCTGACGGATAACTTCTAAACTTATCTCGATCTCTTGATGACATGATACAGAAATATACGAACTACAAAGTATCGTTTTGTAAATAAATGCCTGTGAAAATAATACTACCTATCAGTATTGTTTTTAAAATTTAGATAGAATGATTTTAATGATTCTACATCTACATAGACAAAAATGTTGTAATCCATGGACAAAATAAATGTGAAATTTGGTTTGAAATAAAATATATTAATTTTGGATATTTATAGAAATGTGCTTAACATAATAAATAATAATTACTGTAATGTGTATTATGTGCGTTACATTATGCGTGTAGCGTGTATCACTATCAGTATTACGGTCATACGGACGTATAATCAAGGTAAGATATTAAAATATAGACATAGTACACATACTTATTCCGTAATCCATATTCAAAAATATTTATTATGTAAATAATTAAAATAGACTATACTAAATACCTGTTTTTTAATGAAGCGATGTCCGATAAATTAAACCCGTGTTCGTCAATCGTCGTTAACTCGTTGAATGTCTCGTAGTGACGAGCGTTACCCGTGTAGCCTTTTGTAGGCAATATCAAGATTATGAGGTATCGCAGTTCTCGTTAATAATAAGTTACGAAAGAAAAATATTATTATTATACTATTTTATACTATGTTATTATGGGTTACAGCTATATTTTGTACTGTTATCGATCGTCGTCAAAGATAAACAATTGTACAAGTACATAACGAATGTAAAACTATAGATATGTAGGTATAATTGGTATTCGTCGATAACGAACAGTTTCCTAAGAAAACAACACAGGTTGCGATATCCGTATTACTGCTACGGGGACAATATTATTATATTTATTTATAGATAAAGTGATATTCGTAATATTATAATTACTGGCCTGTGGGGCCCCGCACAAACCCGCCAAGCGCGGGGCCCGGTGCGGTCGCACCGCTTGCCCCCCCCTAGGGCCGGCACTGCATGGGGGCGAGTAGGGCCATTGCCTTCTTTGGCTATTTTCCGGGTCAATTGTCATTGTCGTTATGTACTTTAAAATATTATCAAGAATTTTTTCTTC
>NW_019102566.1:0-2425 GCF_001856785.1 Myzus persicae | reverse complement strand
GTAACAGAAATCGTGGAGATTATGAGCACAGCGCACATTATAATGCAACCGGGCATAATATTTTGTGACGTGAAATTATTACGAACGCTCTGTGTATTGCAGCATATTATTATAAATATATACACACAGTATTATTATACAAATCGTTAATACCGAATTTCATGTGCAAAGCACGGCAGCGAGCCTCGTCCGTAAGTACATAATATACCTACAATAATGCGCAACGTGATGGCGAGGGACTGTGCAGGTCTTACGTCATATACAATGCAAATAATAAATATATATACATAAAATATACACACCAGTGGCATAAAACTTTTGGGAAACTATCGCGTGCATATAATACATCCCCGTAGGTGTGTATACATATATATAATTTTATATTGCAGTACGGACCGATATATTTTACGATGGGTTTCGCAGCGAGGGTGAGAATAAAAATAAAATCCACCGTTGGGGTGCCGGTGGGCGGAGGAGGGGGAGGTTTGTGATAAGCTTTTCGGCGGGATTAATCGGCGTGACTTAATTAAGTGGCCGTCTTTTACAGCCTGCAGGTGCGGGTGAGTAGTTCGGCAAAAGTGCACTCCAAAAGCAAACGCTGCTTCTGAGCAGCCTACCCGTTCCGTCACCGATCATTAGGTTAGGTCGACGGTGCGTATTATACTAGACAGATTCAAACATACGTAGCTACAATACGGGTACAGTTGTGGAGGTACCTACCTATAGTATAAAATAAATTATATACGGCTTACTGTGTTTGGTCGCCATTCGATGTGTTATAAACATTTACCTAGTTACCGACGACGTTTGGCCACCTCATACCAGTCATACCTCTATCTATTCCAGAATATATCAAATTATACAATACATACCTTTACTTAAAAATGTCGACTCTGCGTACTGTTTTGTATTACTTGAACTTATGTATCATATATACATTTATCCTGTTGATAACATGCATATAAACGTTTAAAATTAACAGAAATTAGAGACTATGGGCACTATGGCGTTATGCTGATACCTATATAGTTATAAACGAAATCTGATACCATTTATCTGCTTTTATGTACACTTTGTCATGAATATTGCACTTATAAAAGTTATGGGTGGGTTATAAATAGTGGTTTTTATAACTAGTATGAACATCTATAATCCTGTTGTACAAAATTAATTTTAGAGGTCGTATGCTCAATCTGTAGAAACGCTTTTAGTGTACATACGGGCCGACATATCTAGACATTGCTGATGGGTTGACCACCCGGGTTTTTAGCAACACTCTTTACCACACATACACATAACATGTTGCAATCTCACCAACATAAGAACATACTAAACATATACAAAAAAACCTATGTTGCCGCTGGTTCTCCTTAATAAAAAAAAAAAAATTAATAAAATTAATGAACTTTTAAATTACATGTGTTATACATATTATACGGTGATTAAACAATCTTCATCTGATAACGAATTAATATAGTACAGTAACTGTAAATTGAAAACAACCTATGTTCAACTTAAATGATAAAATATTGAAATTTACTTTCATAAGTATTTTTTTTTTATCATGAACTTTCATCAGTTAGAATGAAAATGGACGAATTCAAAAAATACCTTATAGATGTGTAGTGAGATGAGTGGGTTCATATTTATACAAACATTATAAATACAATATTAATTTATATAAAATATTTATTTTTATGTTGATATTAGATTATATTATTTATTTTGTACAATCAAAAACACAATATAACCTAAAATTTAAATATTTCCAAACTCATAATTTGATTATTTTTTTTATATTCAAATAATTAAATACTCATTCAGTATTTCTATTCTTACCTATTCATTATGAATGGAAATAATGCAGTGTTAGATCATCTGAATGTGAAACGATTGCATTTTGCATTTCTATAACCTGGTACATGGTTAAATGATTTTTGATATTTGAGGAATAAAAAAAAACCATATTTTCAGTACATAAGAAAAGAGCTGCTAGTAGAATTCGTAGAATAACAGTCTTTTATTGGAGTTATACTGTTATACCAAAATTAAGTAGGTACATGAGATAAATGTAATAATAATTGTAATAATATTATTAATATTATTCTCATTTGAAACGTGGAAACGAAAAATATTTAATTGAAAATGTTCGTTTCCATCTCGCGATTCGTTTTTATTATGCTCACTTATATATTAATATAAACATACCTATTTAAGTGGAAGGTTGACACAAACTTTGATACCAGAACAACAATCAAATATCAACCGGTAACGTACGCACACCCTTATAAAAAGACCACCTCCTGCGCATAACCCTTTGGTCGTACTTTTCCCCACCTATAGCAAGTCACAGGTACACCGAATAATATTATATATTCACCTGCACACACACACACACACACACACACACACACACACACACACA
>NW_019102565.1:0-2430 GCF_001856785.1 Myzus persicae | reverse complement strand
TCTAGAAAATAATAGTGCCCTTGTTACATACAGCAAACACAATAACGCATTTACCCTAGTATGTTATCGTTTATCGCTATTTATAAAATATTATATTAAACTCAAACCACGTCTTTGTATAGTGGTTATGGCAGTATTGCTTATTATACAGTTTATTTGTATCATGCGTGACTTATTATTATAATACTCACATATCACGCTTATTCGGTAATATTTAATATTTAAACAATACACAATCAAACAGTTTTGAGCACACATGAACTACAATGAGGCGATGTATTATAATAAAATAGTTTAAGTATCAATAGTAGATACCTATCCAGGTTGTTAGAATAGAAAAGAAAAAATAAATGCAATAAAATGTTGTTGAACCCACATTTGTTATGAGATTTTCCTTAACTCTGCATTTCATTCTAAATTTAAGCTTACTCTCAATATTAATAGGTAGCTAATAATATTGGTGAAATTGCTAACATATTCATAACATCTTTATTAAATAAAAACATAATGCTCCAGAAAATGAAACTTAAAAGGGGATTATGTCGAAATGTAGAATAATTATACTTTAATATGAGCCCAAGCACTTACTGTAAAGATGAGTGTCTTGTGTTAACAAATTCGTTCTGAATACACTCGGCCATAACTTTGGATCGACTAAGTTTATACTGACTCGAAAAATCACTTGCTCCGGGAAATTTATTACTTACCTGCCTAGACTGTCCACAGCCGTCATATAAATGGCACATAAATCAACTGACCAACGAGCACTCAACAATAATAGTACAATTGTACGCAGCGTGGTGGTGACACGTGTCCAACACATAATATGATTATGTCTTCAACAAATATAGTAAGAGAGAGAGAGAGAGAGAGAGAAAGAGTAAGAGAAAAATCTAAAGAACGAGGAGAAGGAAGAAGAAAAAGGTAGGTGTTTTTTTATAACTAAAACCTAAGTCTACAGAATCCAGATTACACGTACAGAGTATACCCACTGGTCACTGTCATATCCTTGAATGTATAAAATAATTATATTATAGACTCGAATCTGAGGCTATGCACTCAGCCACTCAGGTTAGGTTCAAATACTTATAATATTATGCATTTTACTATTATTCTGGGTAGTTTAGCAATATTGAATTAATTTTGAATAGGAATTGTGTTGATGCAAAAACGTTATTCTAACTATAAACATTTACATTTTAATTCTGTAGGTTTTCCGCGTGTTTGATAAATGTATAAAGTATACAAGATATATATTGGCGGTATATGAAATAAAATATGTTTTTTCCACATCTAATATTATACTGAGGTAAACGTCAGCTCTAGAATTAGAAACGATAAGAGTAAATTTCGAACATTCGAAATGTTCAAGCAATTTTGTTTTAGAGACTGTCAATATAAAAGTTATATTATTTTATTACAATCATTTATGTTGTATATTTGTATGCATATCGCAAAAAAAATTCATAAATATGACATTCATTATTATATTCATAAATCGTTTACTTTAATTCTTAATCATACTAAGTGATCATAAAATATAATATTGCAAACACAAACCAAAAAAATGATTCACATAACACTACGTACGTACGTGTGACCTACACTCGAGACTCACATTGATTATTCATTTTCAAGTCTTATCAGTTATTATTTATTACCATTATAATATAGGTAATAAACAAAGTTATTTTTTATAATTTTTTTTTTTTTTTTTTAGATTGCATAATAATTAACAATTATTACAAAACTTTTATTCATAAATAAATATTGTTCAAGACGTAATCTACTGAAAACAAAATGTGCGAATCGTAAAAGTGAGCGGTGGTCTTAACTACTTACTCAATGTAAAAACATGAGTTTCTATCAGTCGAACTGGCAAGTGCCAATGGCGTCTGTCATATTATGCGTTGGTTATAACTTATAGGCTATATAGTATTATAGAGGTTTGCGCAGAAATATTGCCATATTAATACGACGGTACCTTCACGGCATAATAATAATACAATATTATACTGTGACACTTTTGTGCGTAATTTTCCGACATCATTTTATGCTTTACCATACGTCTTCACGCGAGATATTTATATACTGAGCATTCGATATAATATATATTATTTATAGGTGTATTATATTATGCTCGAGAGTGTGTATTTGAAATTGAAAACGTCCCACGGGAGTAATAATTCGATGCACGCCCGTGAGCAGATGCACTCTCGCTAGCGCCACATATTTGTACACGCGGCTCTCTCTAAATTGAATTTTATGACGTTTTATTGTTTAAATTGATATTTATATACGGTTTCAATATATTCCCATATTACGTAGATTTGACAATAAACAAACTGTACGCAGTGCCGCCACAGTGTGTTTCGGGATTCAAATAAAAAACACTCACACGACGGCGACGGTTGAAAAAATATTGTATAT
>NW_019102564.1:0-2426 GCF_001856785.1 Myzus persicae | reverse complement strand
AAAATATTATATATGTATATAATGTGTATGCGTGTGTGTGTGTGTGTGTGTGTGTGTGTGTGTGTGTGTGTATGTGTGTGTGTGGTGTGTTTGTGAGTATCGCGCGTGTATGATATTATATGTACATATTACAATACATGGGTACCTCCTAACTGCATATGAAACAAGTATAATATGCGTATAGGTGGTGTTTATTACATTATATATTATATATACATATGAGCCACAGCGGACATAACTACTTGACTTATATTTTCCCTCGCTAAAACGTGCAATTATAATATACTTTCTATACCTCATATTATATTATATATTATGTTACCCGTGCAACATGCGGCTGCTGACGAATCGCGTGTACATGCAGCGTTTTTTTTCAACAATTTCAAAAATATATTTATATATACCTAGTCTTCCGTAATACCATACTGGACATATTTTTAGTTATTGGTCATTAGCAGCATAATCTAATTGCAGTAATTCAGCAGTATATTTTGTGGCTAAACAATAAACACGTATTTTGTTTGCGATCATTCGATCCGTAGTGGAGTGCTACACCGCGGCACTGTAGTGTTCCAGGATATTTCTCGGGAGCGGGTAAAAACGCATAGCATTCTACTGTATTATGCGCCTGCGATAGGTTTGATTTCAAGAAGTTGTTTCCATATATCACAACATATATGCGATGCATCCATTCAGTATTGCAGTATACAGTATATAAAATCACAATATGTATATCCGATGGATATATTAAATATTCAAACCTATAATACACCTAAATTCGACGAATTCCATCGACATCCTATAATACGTAGGTATATTTTATAAAATATAAACTTAATCGTCACATATAAATTATAAGTCCTGAATGCATAACATACTGTTGTATAATATGTAATAATGTTTGACGATATAATAGCGCAATATATACGTATTTCGGTCGTGCATCCCATTATATTACTTGACGTGTGGCCAGTGGTGCTGAATATTTTTTCTATAGAATTGTCCCTAATATTTGGAAGTGCACAGTTTCGTTTCGGAGAGTCTATATTATATCGTTATCAATATACAGATATAAAAGATGATTCGAACCTCGGAGAATTCGTAACAATTTTTTACTTCCATTAAAACAATGCTCATATTATATTTAGGTAACTCATAATAATTAAATTTGTGTATGATCCATGTAATTGTTATAACACCACATACTTATACCTGTATAGGATATATAGGTACACGGACAATGTATAGCACTACAATTTATTGTAGTAATAAAAACCCGAAATGGAGCAACGAATGTCGATGATTCTGAGTTATACACACATAATTATATCGTAATAATATGTGATAACCTAAAGAATAATAATATTAAATGCCTACTTTATAATACATCAACACAATTTTTGTACAGAATCCCCTCCATTTCTGTAGCTTGCTCTTCTGGCCTCTGATCATGTAGGTATATTATAATGATATACGTAGGTAAGTGTGTGTGAACTGAGAGTGTGTGTGTGTGTGTGTGTGTGTGTGTGTGTGTGTGTTGGTAAGCTACATGTCATTCACGTCATCACAATTCATATACGTCTACATTATACATTTACGAATAATCTGTTTGGAATTTTTAAACACAATGTTGGTTACGACGGTGGTTGTTGAACAGTACATAGTAAAAAATAAATATTATAATTAACTATTTTCATTTTTTTAGCTTAATTTATTTCGACATATTGATCATTTTATTAGAACTAATATAAAATATATTATTAATAAACATTAACTTTAATGCGTTTTATTATTAAATAACTACTGTATAGCAATGAAACACGTTTAGTGTTTTAAATTCTACCACAGTAGTACAATAAGTAACTTTTTGTTCATTTTGAATTTGAATGATTACAATACAATAGAGCAGGAAAAGTCTCACAGTCACTTTGGGACGCCACGCCGCAGCCAACTATAAGTTATAGCTAGCTATATAGGCACTTTTAAATGTTAAATTCAAAATACGCGTGTAATATCTTAAAGGGTTTCCGGTATAGTTTAGAGTCGTCGGTAATCACTAAACCCGAATGGTCGGAAATTGGCAATAAAAATAGGAGCCTATATGACATAGCAGCTGAGTGTGTGACACTACGCCTGAAAGTATGAGATAGAACTACATTATCTGTGCCGTGATACATACTACTATATTATAATGCTATGTGACAAGATACTACTAAGATATTGTAGGTCAACAATCGTAAGTTCAACAAAATGTTGTGATCAAATCGTTGTGAATATTAAACCTACATACACATACCTTATATATTCATATGCGTAATTAGGGGGGTATAGATATTATGCCCAATAACAATTACAAACATATCCTTATTTTTATTTTTGAATATATTGTTGTTAGTACAGCACTTCAACCCCCCCCCCCCCCCCCC
>NW_019102563.1:0-2431 GCF_001856785.1 Myzus persicae | reverse complement strand
TCATATAGACTATTAAGCAATATGTAGTACGAAGGCTCACATTCTTTTTTTTACTTACAAACTAATTCTTTTCTTCACTCCAATATTAAGTTAGTATAAGTTACGCGTCTTTATATACTGTAATATGTTTTAATTTTACTGTTATCCATGTACTTCTGGACTGTAATTTTGTAAAAGCCGTCTGGCGTTGATTATAATAAATAATAATAAATAATAATAATAAATTTGACAAAACTAACAATTAAATTTACGGAGTCCGAAATCTTAACAACGACGTACAGTAGGAACGAGACAGAGTCACAGAGCCGTGATAAAATAAAATTCGCATACAAGAGGCGGCTGATCCCGCGTAATCTACATATTATATAATAATTCACAATCACATAATTAATACACAAAAACAATGAAACAAAAATAAATAATTAAAAAGGTGATGGCGTGTGTGTGACCAGCTATTCTCTATATAAATATTGTTGCGCGGCAACATTCTCCCCCCGGTGAAAACTTAAGTTTTCACTTTTTTTCCGTTTCATACACAGGCAATCGACAAAGCTTGATTACTGGCCGACGCATCTCAGTTTTATTGGCCGTGCGTATAGTTACCACCCTTATTCTTCCATCATTACCTGGATGAATGTCGATTACGCGAGCGAGTTTCCACTTAGCTGGTGGCATATTTTCGTCTTTTACAATTACTATGTCATCCACTGCCAGCTCCTGACTATTGGTTGTCCATTTGCCTCGAATTTGAAGTTGTGGGAGATATTCGGTCTGCCATCTTCGCCAAAAAGATTGTATAAGGCCTTGGACATAATGCCACCAACGTAGGGAATTTTGTTCTTCGTTAGCCAAGTCTGGTTCCAAATGCATGGTTATCGGTCCTCCTACAAGAAAATGTGCTGGAGTGAGTGCCTGCAAGTCACTTGGATCGCTGCTCATTGGAGTTAAAGGTCGAGAGTTAAGGCACGCTTCGATTTGACAGAGCAATGTTTGTAGCTCAGTGATAGTTAGTTGGGCGTCCTTTAATACTCGAGACAAGTGATACTTTGCCCTCTTAACCGCGCTCTCCCAAAGCCCTTCAAAATGTGGTGCGGAAGGGGGGTTGAAATGCCACGAGATGGCTTCTTCAACAGAACCACATCCTATGTATTTTACATATGTAGCTAATTCCTTACGAGCTCCGACGAAATTCGTGCCATTATCACTCCACACTTCATTTGGCTTTCCCCTTCGCGCCATAAATCTTCTTAAGGCAGCTATAAAAGCTTGACTGGTTAAATCTTCTACAACTTCTATGTGCACGGCTTTTGTTGCAAAACATATAAAAAGCGATATCCAAGCTTTTTTTGTTAGCACTTCGTAACATGACTGGACCCGCAAAATCCACGCCGGTGATAGTGAACGGACGTGAACATTTAACGCGCTGCTGTGGTAGCGGTGCCATTAATGGAATTTGGAACGTGGGCTTAGCGCGGACACTTGGAACGCACCGACGGACAGTGTAACGAGCTAATAGACGGCCCTTCAATGGCCAATAAGCCTGACACACGGCTGAATGTAACAACTGCGGTCCACAATGCAATAGTTCATGGTGAACGTGGATAAAAATCAATTTCGTGATCGTATGCTGGTAGGGAAGGACTATAGGATATTTTTATTCCTCAGTTAGATCAGAATTTGAAAGTCGGGCTCCAACTAGGATCAGCCCATTTCGCATAAACGGTGCTAAGCTCTTCAACTTGCTTCTTGATGAAATGTCTTTATTGGCCTTGTATGCTGATATTTTCTCCGGAAATGCTTCTGCCTGCACTCTAACTAAAATCCAATGTTTGGCTTTTTGCAATTCCGCTAAGGTGATGTACTTGGTTTTAGACACTAAACTCTTCGAACGGAGAAACTCAACAAATCTACGCAACCAGGCCACGCCCTTTCTAAGCTTGTTCCAATCAGAATAGCGTTGAAAGATCTTATCGTTATTGGCTAATATCAATAATGACAACTACAATGGACGTTGTTCTGGTAGATTACATTCCTCTATTGGAGAATACACCTCTCGAGAAATTGCATTATCGTTGTCAGATAACCACTTCGGACCGTTCCACAAAAGTTCTAAGTTACTAAGACACCTTGCGCTACTACCACGGGAAATTATATCAGCTGGATTTTCTTCAGTATTTATGACCCGCCATTGTTTTGGATCTGTTATTTAAAGTATCTGAGCGACAATATTAGCTACGTACACTTTGAGACGAACAGCCTGAGCATTTAGCCATCCTAGAACAATTGTAGAGTCGGTCCACAAATGGCATTCACGACAATCCACCTCCTAGGCTGAAGCGAGTTTACTGATTAGGTGTACCAGAGTTAGAGAGCCACTCAATTATAGACGTGGTATTGTTTCACCTTTCAAGGATGCTACTCTAAGACCATA
>NW_019102562.1:0-2431 GCF_001856785.1 Myzus persicae | reverse complement strand
CCTGCTCGATCGGATGGATACATCTGACTTACCGCAAGATCATCCGTGTTACATTGCCGAAAGAAAGAAAATTCCAGGCCTGTTTTCCGATGAAACAAAATCAGAAGTAATGACAGAGTTTTGTGCTCTCAGAGCCAAGTCTTATGCATATAAGATCAATGGCAAGGAGAATATCAGGGCGAAAGGAATTCGTGGACATGTGGTAAAAAACCATATGAACTTTAAAGACCATTATATGTTTGGTGAAGCCGGCGTGGAGGTGTATAAAGAAAATGTATCGATACGCTCGTTCAAACATCAATTGAAGACCATTAAATCAAGCAAATTAACTTATAATAGTTTCGATGACAAGAGGGTTATACTTGAGGATAAAATACATACCTTGGCTCACGGCCACTACTCTATAGACTGAGTTAAAAAATAATTGTATATTTTAATTTATTTTACTTATATTTATAATTTTATAGGGAAGACGAACTTGAATCTGAGGAGACTGTTGAATGGTCTGATCATGAGTTTCCAGTAGACGTTGCCGGGCGTGAGTGGGAGGAATCGGATAAAGATTTAATGAGATTACTTCGAAGGGAATGCATGTCTAAATAATAAAATACTGCATAATATATATTTCTAATTTGTAAATACTATGTATATATATATATATATATATATATATATATATTTGTATAGTCTGGTTGTATATTGAAAATATTATCATGTTATTTAATTATAGTTGAGATAGATTAATGCATATATTTTTGTTATATGGAGAATACCATATATATTTTTGTTATATTGTAAAATACCATGTGTATATATATATATATATATATTGAAAATGTTAGGTTACCTATGTAAAATAAAAATAAAATGTTAAAATATTATTATGTTAATTATTATATTTTTAAGAATTATTGATAAACCACTTACTTATAGCAAATACTTTATAAAATGTACATTGTTTAGGATTAAAATCCATATGAAAAATACAAGGTAAAGTTTCGTCATCACATATTTGATCCAAACGAGGGCAGCCTATGTCTTCAATGTTGATGAGTGCGACGTGTGGTATATACTCCATAAGAACTTGTTTTTTCTGTTCTTCATACTCGATATCGCCGTATTCTATAGCTAGTTGATGGTAATTACGTTCCAACCACTTGTTGGTTTTACGACTCTTATTGTCCTGCATCGAGTTTGAATGTTTTAAAATCCAATGTTGAGTCGCCCATGTTGCCGTGTCTACTATAGACATTTCTTTAATCATGTATTTATTGTTGACACCAAGTACGCATTGCATGTCCAAGATGGCTGAAGACATTATTGCTTGTCTTTATAATACGTTTCGATAGTATTTAGACGGCTGAGTATAGCAGGTATTATGTTTTACAACACTTCTGTACTTTCTTTGATTAATTGTAATGATACTTCACCTCTTTTCATATGCTTAGTTATTTGTATACATGTCAATTGTATCGCTTCTACTTATTCTTCTTGAATTTGAACGGATTTATGGTTTTCTTCAAGTAAATGTTCGATTTTATCTAATTTAGACGAAAACGATTTGTTCGACTGTTCGAGATTTGAAATAATTTTTTTTGTTTCACCAGACTGAGAACTACCAAACACGTTCATGTCTATAGCTCGACTGACACTATTTTCTAATGTCTCTTGTATTTATCCAGCTATTGTGTGTATTATCGAACCCTAGCCATTTCACAAAAATTTGCTTCCCCTTCTTACGTATAATTTTCTCGACCAAATAGTCATTCGGATAGTTTGTTTTCAATATTTCTTCTGAATAAAAGCAACCGGCAATCGGTTTTCCAGTATAATCTTGCAGCTGATAAGTAGTAGGTAACGTTTCGTTGATTTTAATAATTTTGAATATTTCTGTAGACCAGCTCGGTAAATAACCTTTTGCAAATACACCTTTATATGTGCTTATACGAACGTTATCACCAACGTTAAATTTGATTGATCCATTAATTATTTTTCGTTGCTTTATTTCCACTGACGTAGGATTAGCATCAGCTTGCACTGTTTTCATTCCTATAGTCCTATGTTTTGAATTATTATATTCCTTAATCAATGAAGGTAAAATAGATATCCATTCGTGAGAGCCACGTGCTGTAAACTCTCTAAACATTTTTTCTTTCAATGTGCGATTGAAACGTTCCACAATACACGCTTTCATAGTAATATAAGTCGAATATTTACGTATGTTGTGCTTCATCATCAACGCGTCAAATGTAGAATTGTAAAATTCTTTACCTTTATCTAGCTGTAATAGTTTTGGTGTGCGTTTATGCAGTATTTTTGACATTGCTCTGGAAACTTCTTTAGCAGTTTTGGACTTTAATGGTATAGCCCAAGCAAACTTTGTAAAACAGTCTATCACACATAAAATATACTTGTACCCTTTATTTTTTTT
>NW_019102561.1:0-2326 GCF_001856785.1 Myzus persicae | reverse complement strand
GCAATTGAAAAGATTTTATCATCTTCCACATCGGACATAATTGGCTCCGAGAGCGATGTACCTGACGGCCACTTTTGCTTTAACTCTGAAGGGCACAATTTATCTTCATTCACTGACCCCGCTATAAATCCGAGTACGAGGCCGACCTTAGGTTCGAGTCTGACAGACACATCTGGCTTAAATCTGATGGGCCTAATTGCCTTTTGCTGCTTTTTGTTGACATCAGCTCCGAGTGCAATTCCGTCTTTGGCGCCGATTCTGTTGGCAATGTCTGCTCTACAGTGTTAGGGGCTGCAGTTTTTTATCGTCCGATTGGCACTTAAGCTTCGAATGCGAAGTTGAAGAATGTTCTGACATCGATGGCATTGTCTGGTTTTCTATGTTTGGCGGCACCAACTTTTCATCGATCGTGGCACACTTAAGCTCCGAATGCGATGCTGACCAACGTCCCAAATTCGAAGTCTGCTCTAAGTTAGATGGCAGAGATTGTTTACCGTCGGTTGGCCACTTTACCCCCGAGTTCAATGATGAGTCCGATGGCCACACATTCTCAACGTGTATTGATGATGAGCCCGAAGGGGGTGTTTCAGGTGTCAGACTCTGGTCCGATTCTGAATTAGCTTCCCAGTCTGAAAGGAGTATTTCAGGTCTCAGATTTTGGTCCGATTCTGAAATAGATTCCCAGTCCCGTAGCACCTCCCTGTCCGATGGCCACTGCTCCTCCAAATCCAATGACCACAGAAACTCAGACTGCGTTTCCGAACTAAATGATGCGTTCATTCGTTCATCTAACTCTGACCAGAGGCGCGATGTTAAATTTGGATCAGTGTTCTCGTCAGTTTTCCGTTTGTCTGGGCAATCTTTTTTCACACTGAAATAATTGAGAGTGCTTACTGCAACTATTTCTGCAGTTGTCTTTTCTGGTAAACGCACATCCGAAGATCTGTGCCGACATTCGTCTTCGTCCGAAGAATCGTCGTCGNGTGCTTACTGCAACTATTTCTGCAGTTGTCTTTTCTGGTAAACGCACATCCGAAGATCTGTGCCGACATTCGTCTTCGTCCGAAGAATCGTCGTCGACCGTCGTCCGAGTCACATGACGCAGATGAGCTGTTGCGAATCGGCACCAAGTACTTGCTCCGTATCAAGGCCAAGCGTATCTCTTCGAACAGCTCGTCCAGCGTCCCTGTAATTTCAGCTACCAATGGTCCCTTCTTTGTAAAATCCGTTATCGTTGTATCTCCTTCATTCAATCCAGTTTCCGTATTCATTTGCGCATTAACCGTGGTGGTGCTACAGTTTGATATAATCGACCTTTGGGACGCGCACCACATGCTCCCAACTGCCGTGTCTAGGTCATCCGAATACCCGGAACTTGTTATGTTTGTTTTGTGTTTTGTGTTCATTTTTTTTGGAATGCGTTTATACCTACCGCGAGGTTTTAAGAGATTTACTAATAGCTAGAAGGCTCTCTCCGACCTTACCAGCCCCAACTAGTGAAAGTAAGAGCTGGCTCAGGACCTCTTAGTGAGACTCAGATATCGAATATCTGAGTCCGCAAGCTCCCCCACCACGACAAGGTGGGTCCCATAGGGGGAGAGACCAATAGGTAGGTAGAAACGTAAATTAAAAACGCAAAAAAAACAGTAAATGGTCAATTGTAAGACAGGACAAAAACAAACTAAAAATAAATATAAAACAATATAGGTAATCATACAATATGAGTCATGCATTACAGTATATCTAAACACAATATTATTACATAGTAAAATACTTAAGATTTACAATTATTTCAATGTAGTGTTTAAAATGAGTACCTATAGTCATTACCAAAAATAGGTAAATTTATTAATAAAATGTATTTTCATATTTCATGTAAGTTGTTTTTAAGTATTCGTGGTAGGTTGAAACTTTTTTCAACAAATAAATTACCTATATAATTAGCTATTATTAACTGTCGGTGTACAGTATAGGCTTATAGCCGTATAACCACGGAACGGTGTTAAAAAGTTCGGGGTAGGTAAGTATAGTTATCATAAAACTATTCTAAATTTATTGAAAATGTCATTGTGTTTATGTTTATACAAATAATAATATTATTCCGGGTAATCCTCCTAGGCGTTTAAAACGCAACTGGTGTAGAGATATGCTAACTTAATACTATAATATTAAAAACAGATAAATAAATAAATTCATATATATATTTATAAATTAATGTATAACCTCGATATTTAAGTGTCATCACCGGGTGGCTGCTTTTATCAAGCCTTTTCGTGTATTCAATTATCTCAGCTAATACTCTTATCAGATTTTGTATATAATAATA
>NW_019102560.1:0-2438 GCF_001856785.1 Myzus persicae | reverse complement strand
TTGACAAACCAATCATAAAAATAGCGTGCTGAATATATTGCTGACCAACTATGAGGGTCATTTCTTTCCCATTCATAAGCATTTTTTTCTGGATGGAATTGTAATCCCACAAATGGATAATTTTTAGCTTCTACTGTGGATATGTATGTCAAATTATTTTCATCTTCATTTATTGTTATAGGATTCCAAAAGTGATCTAACTTCATTGACGTAAAGTTCTTTTGTGTTACACAATGACTGTATAAAAAACAATACCAATTAATTAAAATTTTTAAAAAATGCTTCAATAAATATATTAATAAAACCATGTTTATATTATTATGTTATCATTAAGTCTAGAAATCTTTAATTTGTTTTTCCATATTCTCTTTAATTATATACACAAGAATGATGTTTTATAAATAGCATAAAATATTGAAACCAATTTTTAATGTATAAATAGATACAAAAAAAAGTAAATTCATAATAAAAACTTAATAATTATCATGTTTTGAAATGTTAAATTTATCCCTACCCCTTAAAATCTACCTATGTGACTATGATATCCCAAATGTTATAATAAGTAATTATACTTTTAGTTTGTTCTAAGTGTATAATATAATGTTCTAATATCTATATAAAAATAATATTAGAATTCATTCATACATATGATGGTTTGCTGTGACAGGTTCTGTAAGTAGAATGTTTCGAACATCCTTTGGCATTGTTTTGAATAACACACTTTTTTCTTCCATTGTTGGTATAAGATTTAGAGGTAAATTCATGCCTATAGAATCACAGGCTGTTAGAGGATTTTTTCCATCAATAGATGTGATTAAAAGAAGTTCAAATCCTAAACAAATTCCAAGTATTGGAAATCGATCTCCTTCATCATTTATCTGAAAAACAAATGAATGGCCTAAGGTCTTTTGAAATATAAAAAATAGTGAAATTAAGAAGAATTAAAATCCTAAACAAATCCCTGTTATTGTAAATTATTGTTATTTGTATTATTTATAACTGAAAAAACTGGCAATGATGAGTGCATGAGCAACAAAAGATTTCAACCATGAATAAATGTATTAATTTTATTGATTTCTTTAATTATGTTATATTTTTTACATGTTTCACAATGTGAAAAATCTCATTTGTCGATTGACATATTCCAAAACTAATATTAAACGCACATCCTCCTCCAGGGACCAGAATGCCATTCACTTTTTTTACTGCATCCCTATAACATATTATAGTTGTTATTTGTGTTTGTTATAAAAAATGTAATTATACTGTAACGTACATATAATATTCAGTAGTCCTGTTGGTGAAAACTGGTACGACTTGTCCTCCAGAAGCTTCAATTGATTTAACATAAGATGCAGCTATATATGAGTTATTAAGTGGTACTAAATTTTTAAAACTCGACCAATAAACTTCTTGTGTTAAAATTCCAATCACTGGCCTTTCATTACAATTTGTGAGTTTTGTTACAAAACTCAAAATTAAAGCAATAAAAACTAGTAAATACATATTTTGGAAATAACTAGTACATGTACTAAATTAAAACACTGATTGAACAAACAAACTGCAAGTTCAAAATTATTTCAAAGCTTGTCTTATGTGTATTTGTTACCTAATAGTAATGGTTTATTTTCGAATTTTTTATCTTACTTTTTATACCATGTTTCCAATTATAATAGTTTAATCAAACACATTATTAAAAACTTTAAATGTCAAACCAATTACTTGTAATTTAAAATTGCATTAATTTAATGACGAGATTATTATATCTTAATTTTTAAGCTATCTGCCCATAATACAAATATAATTTATAGCAGATATTATTCAGAGCTGTATCAAATTATCACATAAAAAAATAAAAAACACTGTTACTTTTTTTGGTTGAAATATTGTAAAAAAATCACTAAATAAAAATATATTTATAAATCTTATTTAATTTTATACTTACCTGAAAATACTTATACATTCATTCAAATTGGTATATAATTTTTAAAAAAAACCAAAGCTTTGGATTATTCAACACTTCAGACTGTTCAGAATATTGAAATAGTGTTTTGTTGATACAATTTATAAAAATTGTTGAAAATTGATGTTATTGAAACTCATGTAAATGTATTTCATCAAAGGTGTAGATATAAATTATTGGTTTTTTAAAAATATAAAAATATCATTCCTTGTTTATTATAGTAATAATAATATATTATGCAAAATACAATATAATATGTACATTTTATATATATATATATGTATACTCTAAAGAAATAGAATAATATATTATTTAAAATTATAGTACTATTGTGAGTTATGCCATTTAGAACAAACCAATGATACATTTATTCATTAAAAAAGTAAACTTGCTCGAAAACAGATTTCAATTTCCCCACGTAAGTGGTAGGGTAGTTATAAATTAATTCATTTTCCAGCTGACTTTGTTTGATATA